>NC_044995.1:44872879-44875358 GCF_008728515.1 Papio anubis | reverse complement strand
TTATTGTACTTCGTTCAGTTATATTGCTCCTTCCTCTCCATACCTTCCTCCCTCCCTCCTCCTTTCCTCCTTCCTTCCTTCCTTGGATCTTCCCTCCCCTCCCTTCCTTTCTCTCCTTTCTTTTTCTTTCTCTCTGTTTCTCTCTCTCTCTTCTTTTTTTCTCCTTTCTTTCCATTCTTTTTTTTTTTAAAGTTGAGTTCCCACTGTCACCCAGGCTGGAGTGCAGTGGATTGCAATCTGGCTCACTGCAACCTCAAATTCCTGTTCTCAAGCAATCCCTCGCACCTCAGCCTCCCCTGAGCAGATGGGACTGCAGGCATCGCCATCATGCCAACTATTTTTTAATTTTTCTGTAAAGATGGGGGTCTTGCCATGTGCCAAGATGGTCTGGGGCACTCCTGGCCTCGTGATCCTACCGTGACCTCCCAAAGTACTGGAAGTTCCAAGTGAGCCACCACCGGCCTCCATTCCAAATCTTATCTCCATTCCCCCCTCAGTTCCATCTGCTTTCCCATCCTCACTCCTGAACCCAGGCCAACCCCACCTCCATCTTCATCCCTGCTCCGGAGCCTCTTCCAGAGGCTTCTTCCCCTCCTCAGACAGAGGCCTCCTCCTCCCCCTCCAGACAGGGACCTCCTCCTCCCCTCTCAGACAGGAGCTCCTCCTCCCTCTCAGACCAAGGACCTCCTCCTCCCTCCTCAGACAGGGACCTCCTCCTCCCTCCTCAGACAGGACCTCCTCCTCCCCTCTCAGACAGAGGCCTCCTCCTCCCCCTCAGACAGGAGCCTCCTCCTCCCCTCTCTCAGACAGAGGCCTCCTCCTCCCCCTCCAGACAGAGGCCTCCTCCTCCCCCCTCCAGACAGGAACTCCTCCCCCTCAGACAGAGACCTTCTCAGACCGCCTCCCCAAGACAGGGCATCCTCCCTCCTCAGACAGGAGTCTCCTCCCCCATCAGACCGACCCCTCCCTCTGCCCCACCCCATGGGACCTACTCCTGGCCAGGCCCGGGGGGACTGGCCCGCGCGTGCTGCCGCCGCACTGGATGACCCTGGGCGTACTGCCATCAGCCTCTCAGAGACCCAGTTGAAAGTGTCCAAGGGCCAGGCGCGGTGGCTCAGGCCTGTAATCCCAGCACTTTGGGAGGCCGAGGCGGGCGGATCACGAGGTCAGGAGATAGAGACTATCCTGGCTAACACGGTGAAACCCCATCTCTACTAAAAATACAAAAAATTAGCCAGGCGAGGTGGCAGGCGACTGCAGTCCCAGCTACTCAGGAGGCTGAGGCACGAGAATCACTTGAACCCAGGAGGCGGAGCTTGCAGTGAGCCGAGATCGCGCCACTGCACTCCAGCCTGGGCAACAGAGCGAGACTCCATCTCAAAAAATAAATAAATAAAAATAAAAATTAAAAATTAAAAAATAATAATAAAATAAAAATTAAAAATTAAAAAAAAAAGAAAGTGTCCAAGTCTCAGCCGGCCGTGGTGGCTCACGCCTGTAATCCCAGCACCTTGGGAGGTCAAGGCAGGTGGATCACAAAGTCAAGAGATCGAGACCATCCTGGCCAACATGGTGAAACGCTGTCTTCACTAAAAATACAAAAATTAGCCGCGCATGGTGGCGGGCACCTGTAGTCCCAGCTACTCGGGAAGCTGAGGCAGGAGAATCGCTTGAACCTGGGAGGCAGAGATTGCAGTGAGCCGAGACTGTGCCACTGCACTCCAGCCTGGTGACAGAGAGAGACTCCATCTCAAAAAAAAAAGGAAGAAGAAAACGTCCAGTTCTCTTGACCATCCCCAACCGGAACCCATGTCCAACCTCATTCCCATCTTCAGCTTCAGCCATCTGTGTCTGGTCTGCTCTGATCTCTGCTTTCAGCCCATGCCCCCACTGTACTGCCCTCTCCAATCCCATCCATCTCCCCCAGCCCCAGCTCTGTGCCTCCGCTTCTTCTCAGCAGCCTTGGGACACTGGTCCTTACCTTACTCTGCGTCAGCTTGTTCTTCTTATTCAGCACAAACACGCCCTTGTCCACAGCCACCAGTCCCACCCGGGCCCCGTGGTCACCCTCTATCTTCAGGGTCATCTGCTGCCCAGGTAAAGGCTGCCTGTCTTCTGACTGGCCACTTTTTACCACCAGCTGTGGGGAGGGCGGAGATGCAGAAAGAAGTCAGCCCTGGGAGAGAGGAGCACCCGGGATGGAGCGGGTGCTGGGCTACAGTGGAACGACAGAAAGGTTGGGGGGAGCCGTGGGGGTGGTGGGGAGAGAGAGAGAGAGAGAAAGGGAAAGAGGGAGGGAGAGAAAAGGAAAGAGAGAGAGGGAGAGAGAGAGATGGAGAGACAGAGACAGGAGAGTGAGGGGGAGAGAAGGAGAGGGAAAGAGAGAGGGAGAGAAAGAGAGAAAGTGAGAGAGAGAGAAAGGGAGAGAAAGTGAGAGAGAGAGAAAGGGAGAGGGAGAGAGAGAAAGGGAGAGAGAGAG